>NC_092086.1:50858001-50875501 GCF_045679555.1 Salvelinus alpinus | reverse complement strand
CGCTGCCAAAGGTGCTTCAACAAAGTACTGAGTAAAGGGTCTGAATACTTATATGAATGTAATATTTCAGTTGATCTTTTCTACATTTGAAAAGAATGTAGAAAAAACTGTTTTTGCTTTGTCATTATGTCATAATTATTATTTTTTAAATCAATTTTAGAATAAGGCTGTAACGTAACAAAATGTGGAGAAACTCAAGGGGTCTGAATATTTTCGGGAATGCTCTGTATACTGTACAGCCTATCAGAATCTAACACAATATCCACAGCCAGCAGCCTCAATCCAATAAGCACATTACATAATGGATTACAACAATTACATAGAAATGATCAGACATTGCATCTATTAACAACAGCTCCTGATTAATAACCTTTGAGAGGAGCCACATTGTGATCTAACCCCTGGATCAGGCGAGAGGGAGTCGTGACACATCCTAGCTTGAAACAGGCCCCCACACTGGGCATGAGTCACTTCCTCACTCGCCCCCCTCTCTCCAAGGACTGGATGACTTACAGACTCAGACAGATACTAAATAAACAGACGATAAAAAGACAGAATGCACACAGACTGTGCCACTGCCAAGCATCAGCTTCTGTCAGGAGTTGTACCTGATTCAGTACTGATCTAAGAGGAAATGTAGTCGTTCCTCCGTTATGGAAGAAGTCTGTCCTTTATAGGCACTCAATGAATGACCCTTTTCTTGTATTACAGTCTAGATAAAATATGATCTCATGAGAATGGATTATTATTGACGACATTATTTGATTTTCCAGTGGGTGTAAAGGGCTTGTTATTACTTGATATGTAAAAATAGGAAATGATTAATGGGGAAATCACGGCGCCAAATCAACCTCTCCGGGTTAGAGCTAGCTACACGACTGTGCTGAAATGTTCTGATATTAACTGCCCTCATATTTACTGCTCTCTCTCTCTCTCTCTCTCTCTCTCTCTCTCTCTCTCTCTCTCTCTCTCTCTCTCTCTCTCTCTCTCTCTCTCTCTCTCTCTCTCTCTCTCTCTCTCTCTCTCTCTCTCTCTCTCTCTCTCTCTCTCTCTCTCTCTCTCTCTCTCCCTCTTTCTCTCTCTCTCTCTCTCTCTCTCTTATATAAATCAGATTGCTGTCGTTTAGTTTGACTGGAGGCTTAATGCCCTTTTAGCCTAATGCCATTCGGCGCCAGGTTCTCACTGTTTTCTCTCCCTGCAGCAGCCAGGAGTGTTCAATATGATTGTCTATCTCCTCCCTCCCTACCACTCCCTGCATTAGCTCCTGGCAGACAGCCTTCTCAAGGCCATAGCTCTCAACTCAGGCCCCTCCATCTCCACTTCTCTGTCCAGGCTGCTGCAGATAACAGCTCGGAAAAAGATCCGATACGACCAATAACAGTGGAACACATTCAAGATTGAAGCTATCAGGTAGATAAATCACTTTGCCAGAGATTCTGCACGTGGACTAGAAAATAGGATGAACTCATAGCACCGCAAATTCGGCCCATTTTTCAGTAGAACTGATACAGTATTTAAACAACAAACCATAGGTAAGAAATGGAATTAATTCAATCCACGCCTGTTTTCTCCTTTACGCTACATTTGAATTTTTTTGTTAAAGTCAATATTTCAGAGCACATGAAGGACAAGAAGAACCTCCGGATATGACGAGCGAGAAAATAAACAGATGCTTGACGGATGGATACACGGATGGTTGTATGACTGGAGGGACAAATGACTGAAGAACTGAAAGGAGGGGTATGATTCTCAGTGAAGTGCCTGGCTGAGGGGACCATGCCACCCGGGATGCAAGGTCGCTGGGAAATGTTTCATTGTGTTTATAGCAGCGGTTGTGCAGGAGCAGGATACATTCATTTAAGTCAATTACAGCCTGCCTGCTGCCTGTCTGCACCAAACAGAGAGGAGAGGGAGGGAGGAAGGAGAAGAGGGAGGGAGTAGGGAGTGAGGAGACAGTGGACGGGATCCTAACCTTCAACAGCTATAAAATAGTTGACCAGGCCAGGTGGCTCCAGCTCTCTTTGTAGTACCAGTATTCCCTTTCCTAGAAATGTACTAGATTGTATTATTATCATCATCAGTTAAACTCTAAGTCAGAGTGATAGTAAACCATGACATCCACCATCGGCCAGTGTTACACCTCTTCTACTCCCATACAGCGGCCCTTCAACATCTGCTCTCCATGCAGCTGTTTGTGGTGCCTCTACTACCTCTAGCAACACATAGGACAGGAACAGGAACAACTATCCCAACATTTCAACACTCAAACATCCTCCGGTAGGAGTTGGCATGAGGCTGTGACGTAACAAAATGTGGAAAAAGTCAAGGGGTCTGAATAATTTCCGAAGGCACTGTACACGGAGTGTACAAAACAAGCTCTTTCCATGACACATACTGACCAGGTGAATCCAGGTGAAAGCTGTGATCCCTTATTGATGTTGCCTGTTAAATCCACGTCATGCAGTGTAGATGAAGGGGAGGAGACAGGTTAAGAAATTATTTTTAAACCTTGAGACAATTGTATATTTGTATATTTGCCATTCAGAGGGTGAATGGGCAAGACAAAATATTTAAGAGCCTTTGAACAGGGTACGGTAGTAGGTGCCAGGAGCACCGGTTTCTGTCTAGAACTGCAACTCTGCTGGGTTTTTCACGCTCAACAGTTTCCCGTGTGTATCAAGAATGATCCAACACCCAAAGGACATTCAGCCAACTTGACACAAATGTGTAAAGCATTGGAGTCAACATGGGCCAGCATCCCTGTGGAACGCTTTCGACACCTTGTGGAGTTGAAGCTGTTGTGAGGGCAAAAGAGGGTGCAACTCAATATTAGGAAGGTGTTCCTAATGTTTTGTACACTCAGTGTAGGTAGGGATAAAGTGACTAGGCAACATGATAGATAATAGACAGTAGCTGCAGCGAATGTGATGAGTCAAAAGAGTGCCAAAAGGGTAATGCAGATAGTTTGGGTAGCTATTGGTTAACTATTTAACTAGCTATTTAGCAGTCTCATGGCTTGGAGGTAGGGTCCTGTTGGTTCCAGACTTGTCTATGACTTGGGCGGCTGGAGTCTTTGAAAATCTTTAGGGCCTTCCATTGACACCGCCTGGTATAGAGGTCCTGCTATAGGCTTTTTGAATGTAGTCCCTGTCCCCCTGATAGTGCCGTGATAATCCGTGTCCCTGGGGACAGTGGTGGAGTGATAAATGTTCAAACCAGAGCTCTATCGCACCATGTGAGTCTGACTGAATGAGACAGACCGGATCTCTGGGGAATTTATCTCTTCGGTTCAACACATGAATAGGAAGCTATAGAAGGCCTTTCAAAAGGAGCAGGGGACGTTCCTCGAGACGACGCCGTGGCTGGCACTGGTTGCTCGAGGCTCGATAGTTGTTGGATTGCGTCCCCATTCCCACAGCTCCGGCGGGTGAAATGACTGGGATGTGTAGCGCATGGACAATAATTCAGCTGGATGTACCTATGGGCTGGGATGGGCTGATCTAGGCTAAATAGCATGAGGAATCTTCTATGTACAGTGCATTCAGAAAGTACTTTTACCCCTTGACTTATTCAATTTTTTGTTGTGTTACAGCCTGAATTTGAAAATAAATCTCACCCGTTTACACACAATACCCCATAACGACAAAGTGAAAACATGTTTTTTCCAAATCTTTGCAAATGTATTGAAAATTAAATACATTCTCTAAGAGCTTTGCACACCTGGAATATACAATATTTGACCATTATTCTGTTCTTCAAGCTCTGTAAAGTTGGTTGTTGATCATTGTTAGGCAGCCATGTTCAAGTCTTGTCGTAGATTTTCAAGCCTATTTAAGAAAACTGTAACTAGGCCACTCAGGAACATTCAATGTTGTGTTAGTAAGCAACTCCATTGTATATTTGTCCTTGTGTTTTAGGTTATTGTCCTGCTGAAAGGTGAATTTGTCTCCCAGTGTCTGTTGTAAAGCAGACTGAACCAGGTTTTGGATTTTGCTGGTGCTTAGCTCTATTGCATTTCCTTTTATCCTAAAGAACTCCCTAGTCCTTTCCGATGACAAGCATATCCATAACATGATGCAGCCACCACCATGCTTGAAAATATGAAGAGTGGTACTCAGTGATGTGTTGTGTTGAATTTTCTCCAAACATAACACTTGGTATTCAGGACATAAAATTCAGTTATTTACCACATTTTTTGCAGTTCTACTTTTTGAAAACAGGATGCATGTTTTGGAATATTTGTATTCTGTTCAGGCTTTCTTCTTTTCACTCTGCCAATTAGGTTAGTATTGTGGAGTAACTACAATGTTGTTGATCCATCCTCAGTTTTTTTCCTATCACAACCATTAAACTATTTATCTGTTTAAATTCACCATTAGTCTCTTGGTGAAATCCCTGAGTGGTTTCCTTCCTTTCCTGAGTTAGGAAGGGCGCTTGTATCTTTGTAGTGACTGAGTGTATTGATACACCATCCAAAGTATAATTAATAACTTCACCATGCTCAAGGGGATATTCAATGTTTGCTTTTATTATTTTGACCAATGAAGGTGGCCTTCTTTGCGAGGAATTGGAAAACCTCCCTGTTCTTTGTGGTCGAATCTGTGTTTGAAATTCACTGCTCAACTGAGGAACTTTACAGATAATTAGTTGTATGTATGGGGTACAGAGATGAGGTAGTCATTCAAAAATCACGTTAAACATTATCATTGCACACAGAGTCCATGCAACTTATTACGTGACTTGTTAAGCAGAATGTTTACTACTGAACGTATTTAGGCTTGCCATAGAAAAGGGATTGAACACTTATTGCCTCAAGACATTTCAGCTTTTCATTTTTTATTCATTTGTAAAAAAAAAATAAAAAAAAATAATAAATAAATAAATAAAAACATAATTATATTTTGACATTATAGGGTATTGTGCGTAGGCCAGCGACACAAAATTGAAATTGTATCCATTTTAAATTCGGAGGTGTGAATACTTTCAGAAGGTACTGTGCTTTCTCCTATAGGGCCTACTCACGAGAGCTATGGCTGCAGGATTTGTGTGGGTGTAGTTACAGACAGAAGGGTGTTAGAACCTCAAACTAATGCCAATAGGGACGGACGCTAAGCTGCAGGACAGCATGATTAACACATACACACAAACACACACATGCATCACGTACATGCAAATTGAGATTTACACGCCAGCCCCTGATTTCAGCCCCCTATGTGTGGGTTTCTGGGTGTGCTCTGGTGCCCCACTGGCCAAGATTAAGACCGCTCAGTGCCAGCTTTACCAGCACCAGTCTGAATCCCTGTTTGTCCTTTAAGAGCATATGAGGATCCGACTCCTAAGTCTTAATGCCACAACATCATTCTGCTTGCCAAATATTCACAGGCATCCCTCCTCCCACAGCAGGACTCTGGAGACGTCAGACCAGGGCAGCGGGCCATCCTGGGTGACAACGGCTGTGTCCCAAATGGCACCCTACTCCCTATGAGACCCTGGTCAGAAATAGTGCACCATGAAGGGAATATAGTGCCTACTGGGACGCAAACCTAGGTAGTACAGCCAGTGTAATAAAGGACTGCTAGTTGAAACACTGTGAGAATAACAATAATATGAACGGCTATGTGTAGGGAATGATCTCCTTCACACTGCGATTAGTGTGGCGACCCAGTCAGGTTTTTAAAGACTGGTGTGAAATGCAATATGTAGGCCTACATCCCTGCTGCGGCTGGTGCGGACTGCAGAGTGAAGTCATGTTGAAATTCAGTCCAAATGTATTGCTGAAAAAAACGGCCAAATTCTTTTCTAGGTAGCGTCTATTAGTTGGAGCCTAAAGCTCACCACAGCAGATGTTGTTTTCACTGTACTTCCTCATTTCCGTGTGAATAAATGCAAACCGTGCTGAACGAACAGAAGGTAGAAAAGCGAGAAGCATTAACATCAGTGCAGGAAGTTGCTCTGCTCACGTTTGAGTGATTTGCTTGATCCTTAAAAGGGTGATCCGTCCTCCGTCCCTCTCCCTTCTCTCTATATTCCGAATCTGGATCGAGGCGAGCTGTCTCACCCCAAATGAGTACAGTATCTGATAGCTTTGCTATTAAATCTCCATGAAAGCACATCTGGCATCTGCAGTGCACTCTTCCCAAACAAGGTCAGAGCAGAGCCTCTACCCTCTGATGAATTTAGTGGAGATATATTTGGACCAGCAGGATGGGTCAATTCCAACACTGTCCATATGGTTAAATCCAAAATCCACTCCACCTCCCTCTGCTACACACTGTGTTACCATGGATTATCAGCACTAACATAGAGCTCTGTCTTTCTGGAATGGGTTAAATTGGATGCAGACATCATAGGATTTCCTAATTCCTCAGACTTGATTCAAGTGTAGTAGGCATGGCTCCAAGGGCTCTGCACTGCGATTGACTGACCCTGTGCTCCTCTCAACAATGTGTGTCAAGTGTTTGTTGGTTGTCTAGGGAAGTTGTTGGGATCAGAGCAAAAAGACGAATTCCCTTCGTAACCTGTGGACTACACACAGATACATCCACTAATGTTTATTGACAACATCTTTCTGCATGATAACATAAGGAAAAGGCATGTTTGTGTGTTTAAATGTATTTATTTTCATCGCACTTACATTCTCTGCAGTAAGACATTTCATTTACAAAAGTTGTATATACATTTAGAAAATAGTGCACTGTCTCCATGACACACATACTCACAAATACACAGACACATGAAAGACTTCCAGATACATCATAGTTTTGCGGAACTGTATAGACATGGTAATTGGCACATCCGAGAACAAGCTTTGTCGAGAGCTTTTTTTTTGCATAATTTTCCTATTCTTCAAAAAGACCAATCGAAACAGGCACGTTTACAGATGCAGACAGCTTCAGCAGGGAAGGTACTAATAATAGAGAATGTAGACCTACTCAGCTCCAGGCCAGACTAATAGACTGTAGAGTAGGTCTACTCCACTCCAGGCCAGACTAATAGACTGTAGAGTAGGTCTACTCCACTCCAGGCCAGACTAATAGACTGTAGAGTAGGTCTACTCCACTCCAGGCCAGACTAATAGACTGCAGTTGGTCTACTCAGCTCCAGGCCAGACTAATAGACTGTAGAGTAGGTCTACTCCACTCCAGGCCAGACTAATAGACTGCAGTTGGTCTACTCAGCTCCAGGCCAGACTAGACTGTAGAGTAGGTCTACTCCACTCCAGGCCAGACTAATAGACTGTAGAGTAGGTCTACTCCACTCCAGGCCAGACTAATAGACTGTAGAGTAGGTCTACTCCACTCCAGGCCAGACTAATAGACTGTAGAGTAGGTCTACTCCACTCCAGGCCAGACTAATAGACTGTAGAGTAGGTCTACTCCACTCCAGGCCAGACTAATAGACTGTAGAGTAGGTCTACTCCACTCCAGGCCAGACTAATAGACTGCAGTTGGTCTACTCAGCTCCAGGCCAGACTAATAGACTGTAGAGTAGGTCTACTCCACTCCAGGCCAGACTAATAGACTGCAGTTGGTCTACTCAGCTCCAGGCCAGACTAGACTGTAGAGTAGGTCTACTCCACTCCAGGCCAGACTAATAGACTGTAGAGTAGGTCTACTCCACTCCAGGCCAGACTAATAGACTGTAGAGTAGGTCTACTCCACTCCAGGCCAGACTAATAGACTGTAGAGTAGATCTACTCCACTCCAGGCCAGACTAATAGACTGTAGAGTAGGTCTACTCCACTCCAGGCCAGACTAATAGACTGTAGAGTAGGTCTACTCCACTCCAGGCCAGACTAATAGACTGCAGTTGGTCTACTCAGCTCCAGGCCAGACTTATAGACTGTAGAGTAGGTCTACTCAGCTCCAGACCAGACTAATAGACTGTAGAGTCGGTCTACTCAGCTCCAGGCCAGACTAATAGACTGTAGAGTAGGTCTACTCCACTCCAGGCCAGACTAATAGACTGTAGAGTAGGTCTACTCCACTCCAGGCCAGACTAATAGACTGCAGTTGGTCTACTCAGCTCCAGGCCAGACTAATAGACTGTAGAGTAGGTCTACTCCACTCCAGGCCAGACTAATAGACTGCAGTTGGTCTACTCAGCTCCAGGCCAGACTAGACTGTAGAGTAGGTCTACTCCACTCCAGGCCAGACTAATAGACTGTAGAGTAGGTCTACTCCACTCCAGGCCAGACTAATAGACTGTAGAGTAGGTCTACTCCACTCCAGGCCAGACTAATAGACTGTAGAGTAGGTCTACTCCACTCCAGGCCAGACTAATAGACTGTAGAGTAGGTCTACTCCACTCCAGGCCAGACTAATAGACTGTAGAGTAGGTCTACTCCACTCCAGGCCAGACTAATAGACTGCAGTTGGTCTACTCAGCTCCAGGCCAGACTTATAGACTGTAGAGTAGGTCTACTCAGCTCCAGACCAGACTAATAGACTGTAGAGTCGGTCTACTCAGCTCCAGGCCAGACTAGACTGTAGAGTAGGTCTAAGCTCCAGGCCAGACTAATAGAGTGTAGAGTAGGTCTACTCAGCTCCAGGCCAAACTAATAGACTGTAGAGTAGGTCTATCAGCTCCAGACAAGACTAATACAAAATATCCCTTTACTGTATAAACCCCTAAACTAGGGATCCAGCTCCTTCAGCCATTCATACACACAGCTCTCCTCATGAAAACACATTCAATCCTAAAGTAAAAATACTAAAATAAATTAGCTCTAGCTGAGAATGTGTCTATGATTCCCCCCACCCAAACAAATCACATGTAGTGAAATGCAATACATAATTTAGTGCAATTAGCAAGGGATTAATCACTTTCAAATACTACGTTGATTGTGGGAGCGCAGACACTACAATGCAGACTGACCAATCTTCAATAAAATCTATCAGTAATCTCTTCAATAAGACATAGACATACAGGTAACTAACCTTACCAGCATACTGCTGAGAAAAAACATGAAAAGCTTGACCCTGAACAATGGCGACACCTACTGGCTATGACAAGCTATATTCAGCTCAGTCTTCATTTAATAAGGCTGCGTTTAAGGCAGTCCAATTCTGACCCTTTTCTTCCCACTAATTGGTCTTTTGACCAACCACAGATCTTTTTCAAAATACCAATTAGTGAGAAAAAAATTTAGGATTTGGGCTGCCAGTCTAAACTCAGCATAATAGACACAAATAAAACATATTACATTTATTTTTTGTTCAGAATCCTCTCTTTGTATTGCAGAACAGGATAAAGACTATGATCAGATGAACGGAACATTTCAAATGTAAAACGGTGAATTTATAGCGAACACAACCCTCTTTGGTGGTGTCAATTATTGAAGTGAATCCCTGGGAAGTCAGTGAATGTTTGACCCCAGATCGTTGTGAATCATAAAGCTGATTTTGATAATGGATTCAAGAAGAACATATTTAAAACCCTGCTGTCAAGTCCCTTGTAGTTGTGCCGTTAAACCGTGAATGATTCCAGTCCATGAAGGATTGTAAACAACAAATTACTACAGATGCCCTACACATGGCATCTATCCGAACATCCTGATGAAAAGGTATACACAGAGTTCTACATAGTTCAACATAAATAGAGTGAGAAGATGTACCTATACCCAGAGTTACTAGAAGTCAGTGACTTCTCAATTTGATCTTCAGCCATTTTTGTACGATACACACCCCCATCTTCCCTGTAGCCTTCCCTCCTCTCTCTATCCCGTCCTTCTCTCCTCTCAACGGCAAATATTAACAAAGCATCTAAGAGTAGGATTGCTGATCCAGGATCAGGTCTCCCCTTTTTGGTCATTGCGATTAAAGAAGGCAAAAATGATCCTAGATCAGCATTTCTGCTCTGAGACGCTTTGTGAATACGGGCCCTTGTCTCCAGACGCCACTGTGGTTCTCATACGGGTCTCCTGTCATCTGCAGGTATGAAGTAAGGGTTCTCGTGGCCCTGCACCAGGTAGGAGTAGCGAGACTGGTTCTTCCCCTTGAACGTGTTCATGCTGTCTGAGGTCAGGTCATACGACCCGGTCTGAAACATTGACAGGCGGGAATGTCAGAGATCGTGCTAGACACACATGCACACATGTAGGCACACACACACAGACACATGCAGGCACACACACAAACACACACACATGAAATTAAGATGTCAAAACTGAGCATTCATGAACGTATATGATGGACTATTGAAACCCAATAAGAGTTATTTTCCCTCCTAAACCAAATGGTGGATCACATAAGGTACTGGAAGCTATTGACTGTTCTACCAAGTGTTCATGAAGTTTCGGTCTTTCCCATCAACAGGTCAAAGGACAGGGTAGGTTTAGTAAAATCCTCAGCAGAGGTTTTAGGCTTGATTAGTAAGGAGAGGGAAAGCAAAGCATTACTAGACTTAGAACCTTACCTTCTTCCCCCGTTTAGGCAGGATGTGGAATCCCTAAAGCAACACACCGGGAGTCAGGCAAGGAAGGGAGGGAGCACATACGTACATGCTAACTAACTAGCAAACATAAACACTAGCAAACATTAACTCTCCACTACGACAAGTACAGTTATGGCACACAAAAAAGCAAATCAAATATTACATAGGATTTTGGCGTGTAATATAGGAGTTAAATAACAAGGAGCACACAGCATTTAAGGAGACAAAATCTCAAAACTCCTTAAATATGTTACACAAGACAGAGAAGATCTTTGAGTTAGCCCATTAGGTTTCCAGAGGACAACAACAGGGAGAGGAAAGCAGACAGGACAATTACAATTTGGGGCAATGTACAAGCAGGAGGTTTATCTTGTAGTAAGTCTCCATATGGTCAGAAGAACACAGGCTTAATCACAAGTGACTCACCGCTCCGTTGGTGTGGGGCTTCATGTCGACCAGGTGGTGTGTGCTGCCCCCTTCGGTCATCTCCATGGGGGCTGAAGCCCAGTTGGTGCTGGCCCGGGGGATCGGGGTGATGCCCTGGGTGGTGGACCAGGGGCCCTGGAAGTTCTCCACAGGGTACGGGCTGCTGAACTCTGCTGAAGGCTTCTTCACTGACTGCGACCGGTACCTCCGAGACACACAGGTAGGACAATGTAAATGCACAGCCCTATATCGGTAAGTTTCTCTGATGATACACTCTGGTGAGAGAAATAACTCCAATATCTTGTAGGGTCGGTGTAGAGCCAGGGGTGCAGCTAAGACTTGACAGAGTAATGGTTAGAGGAAGGTGGTAGGCCTCTGATGAGGGGCAGTGTGAATGGAGGTTAGGGCTTGGCAGGAGAGGAGAGAAGGGAGAGGAGAGAAGGGAGAGGGGAGAAGGGAGAGGAGAGAAGGGAGAGGGGAGAAAGGACAGGAGAGGAGAGAAGGGAGAGGACAGAGAGGACTGAGAGGAGAGGAGGGAGAGGACTGAGAGGAGAGGAGGGAGAGGAGAGAAGGGAGAGGACTGAGAGGAGAGGAGGGAGAGGAGAGAAGGGACAGGAGAGGAGAGGAGGGAGAGTAAAGAAGGGACAGGGGATGAGAGGAGGGGAGAGGATAGAAGGGAGAGGAGTGGAGGGAGAGGAGGGTGTTATATTCTTACCAACAGCAATATGCAAACAAGGCCAGCAGCATGATGAGAAGGACTCCCCCCAGTACACAGGCGATGACCACCACTGCCAACAGAGCCGCTACACAGAGAGAGATACATGAACACACTTCAGATATACAAACACCCCACTAACTTTTATCAAATCTCTGGAGCCATTTGGTTAAGAAAGAGGAGCTTTAGTGCAACTTACAGTCAGTGCAGTTGAATCCAGCGTAGCCAAACGGGCATCTGGAATAGAGCAATAATAGCAAACATGATACACATTTCATATCTAACCACAATACATTGTCTTAGGTGACAGTAGTTCCTGGTGCAATTACACAGTGAGGACACAAGGGGGCGCTACTTACTTGCAGCTATCTACAATGCTTTAATGCAATATCAAAAGGGGATCTCCGCCTGTCTCAACCAAACAAAAATATATTAGATTAAAATACTCACGGCACACATGTGTCTCCCTCTGACCTTTGACCACTGGGACAGGCTATGGAGAAAGAGGAAACATAGGTGAGAGACAGCCATTGAATTACACACAGAACCATGTGAATTATCGGATCTCTATGGAGACAGTGATGTCACCGTTTCACAGAGAGGAACTAACATGGGAACACTGTGATCTTAACAGCCACTCTGTGTACTGTAGCTCCGCTATCACAGGAGAGAACAGGTGAAGCTCGCCAATGTTTGCTCAATAAGCCACATAATAAACACTTGCTTCTAAGAGAAGTTGATGTATGTTGTAACATCAGTGCGTACAATTTTAGATTTGAGGAACAGGCTATACAGTATGTGTAGTTTAACATGGGGGCTGTGGGGAGCAGAGTCATCTATGTTTAGTAGTTCTCCCCATCCCATAACTTCTCTGCTGGACAAAAGTAATCCAGCCCCTGGCTCGGCAGATAGCGACCATGATTCTTCAACTGGTTTCCAGGGCAACGGCCCCCTTTGCAGACGAATACATTAAAGAGATATATAGTGCCATGGATCAGAGAGGAGAAACGTCTACACAGCACTTGACCCTCTCTCTCTCTCTGTCTCAATTTCAATTTCAATGTTCAATTTAAGGGCTTTATTGGCATGGGAAACATATGTTAACATTGTCAAAGCAAGTTTTTTTTCAATGCACTCAGTACGTACAACCACAAAGACTACTAAAACATATAATCACCGACTTGAATCTTGAATTACTAATCTTGAATGACCTTTTAATGAGCATAAAACCATTAGAGACAGGTTTGTACTCACCTGTGCAGCTTTGGTTTGAGTAGAAGCTGTTGATGTAGCCAGCCTTACAGAAGCATCTGGTCACTCCGTCTTTTTTGTATTTGCACGTAGTAGAGTGGACATCACACGGTAGGGGGGCCTGATCACATAGGTCAGTGGCTGGGAAAAGGATAGGGACACACCAGTCAGGATAGTGACACTATGTAACGCTATTCCAATGTCTATGGGACTTTTTAATAGCTACAGAGTAGGAGAATGTCAGTATTTTTGTCTACTGTTGTTTGACATGACATTCTCTGGTGTAATAAAGTACCTATCTATCTATTATTTTCTATGAGTAGAAAGTATGGTTCAAGCTCTCAGGTAGTAAGAATCTCCCTGCTGGTCACTCCTTCTACACAGGTTGAAGAAGTAATGCACAGTACCCACCCGTAAATGTAGCTCTTTCCAGTATACTCTCACATGTCGTCCCACAGGCTTGTATGGCTCTCTCTATAGCGCCATTGGTCGAAGTCTGGGTGGCACTGGAGCCTAGTTTAAACACGTTGTTCACGGTCGCTATCACACTGCCTTGCCTGTAGGGTCACAAAGACCATACGTAATCAGCATTATAATAAACCAGCTGATAAAATGTATGGTCAAACCAATGTCCTGGTCATCACAACAAATCCCACTGGGCACACACGGGTTGAATCAACGTTGTTCCCACGTTATCTCAATGAAAGTACGCCGAACCAACGTGGGAAAGATGTTGACGTTACATCTGTGCCCAGTGGGATATACTGTACATTGGATAACAACCATTCTTGACAATGTAGCTTGGAGAATCTTACCTCAACAGCACGACATCAGTCTGGCTGTATCCAGACTCGTTTTCCAAGGCTCTTCTCAGCTAAAAATAAGATAAGAGAGGATTATTGTCCCGCTCTGTAGCTCTGAGAGGACAACACACTGCAGCTACAGGGCTCTGTGACTCAGGGACCTACTGCCTCTGAGATCCTGGCTGCTGTTTGCCGAAATATCCCTGATGACCGGTTGCTCATTTCAGCCTGAAATGTCTGGTTGAGATGCAGGTCTCCAGAGAACACTTGGGCTGAAAATGAAAGGGGGGAAAAAGGAGTCAAAAAAAGGAGTCGTTTATCAATATTAATATTTTCATCATCATCCTCGGCATCAGCACCATCATTGTCTTCATTATAACACTAACAACTAGCACTAACCTTGTACACAGCGGCCCTCTAAGAGGAAGGTCCCAGACACACACTGGCAGGTGCCATTGAGACAGATGCTATCATACGGACAGGGAGTGGAGGGACACACTATGGGGATGGGTGGTGGCAGGGATGTGGTAGCAGTGATGGCTGACTCTGGCTGGGTGGTGATTCCACCGGTAGGGGAGGTGGAGGTGTGGAAAGGAGGAAGTGGGCTCTCACTAGTTTTGCTAGTTGGTTGTCCAGGGGTTTCTGTGGTAAAAAGAAAAAGAAGGAAAGAAGACAAAACAAAGATGAAATTAGAAAGGAAGTTTCAACATGGATTAACATCTCACAGTGAAGATAATATCTTTGTTTTTAATCAGTTTGCGGCATTATATTTAGTCCTCCTTCAGACATTACCCAGACACAATCATGTTTACAACATATGACACGGGCAATTACATTTTAAAGCATACCTCCTGTAGGTGTGATGGTGGGTGAGGGGGAAGTGGTGGTGGTGGAGGTGTCTATGGGGGCCTCAGTGCTGCTGCCTGGGGTTTGGGTTGAGCCTGGAGAGGGTGGGCTGGAGGAAGAGCCGGAGGTGGGGGGCAAGGCTGGAGTGTCAGCTGTGGTTGTAGAATCGGTAGTCCCCTCTGTTCCAGTGGTTTTGTCTGTATGAGGGCTCCCTGTAATGGTAGCTGTGGGGGTTGAGGACGTGGCGCCATCGGTCACTGGGAGAGAGGTCTCAGGGCCCTTTGTAGTGGGGACCTGGGAGCCTTCTGTATTGGCGGTGGTCGAGGTAGCGAGCGAGGTACTATGTGATACTGGGAGAGAGGTCTCAGGGCCCTTTGTAGTGGCGGAGGGGCGTGTTGAAGACAGGGTACTACCCTCTGTTACTGGAAGAGAGGTCTCAGGGCCCTTTGTAGTGGAGGAGGGGCGTGTTGAAGACAGGGTACTACCCTCTGTTACTGGGAGAGAGGTCTCATGGCCCTTTGTAGTGGAGGAGGGGCGTGTTGAAGACAGGGTACTACCCTCTGTTACTGGGAGAGAGGTCTCAGGGCCCTTTGTAGTGGAGGAGGGGCGTGTTGAAGACAGGGTACTACCCTCTGTTACTGGGAGAGAGGTCTCAGATCCCTTTGTAGTGGAGGAGGGGCGTGTTGAAGACAGGGTACTACCCTCTGTTACCGGGAGAGAGGTCTCAGAGCCCTTTGTAGTGGAGGAGGGGCGTATTGAAGACAGGGTACTACCCTCTGTTACTGGGAGAGAGGTCTCAGATCCCTTTGTAGTGGAGGAGGGGCGTGTTGAAGACAGGGTACTACCCTCTGTTACTGGGAGAGAGGTCTGACCAGTTGGTGGGATGGTGAACTTTGTGATCCCTGTACCTGTGGTCTCACTGTCTTTGGTACCTGTATCTGTGGTAGCTGCATTGATGGCTGTTGTTTCATGTGTGCCTGGCTCTTTGGTACTGCTGGTTGGGACAATGTCTGGAGTTGTGTTTGAGGTACGTCCTGTCTCAGTGGTGACAGAGGAGGAGGTTCCGGCATGTTCCGTGGTAGACAGAGAGACCCCTCTGCTAAGGGCAGGTGTGGTGGTGGGTGTTGTCATGCCACTGTCTGTAGATTGACTGTCTTTACCCGTCGACTCAGGGGACGTGACAGTGTACGCCGAGGTCTTGTGGGAGGAAGTCATCTCTGCTGTGCTGACCGACGGGATAGTTCTTGTTTCTGTCGCAGTGGTGCCGACTGCTCCCGTAGACTCTGTCGTATCAGAAGTTGAGGTCAGGTCTGTCGTAGTAGAGGCCTCTTTAGTTGTAGAGACGGCTGCTGTTGTGGGTGAGGTGCCATCAGTGCTAGGGAGGACAGTTGAGGGGTCTTGGGTGGTGGTGGCTCGGTCTGTGGTGGTGGAGCTGGGTTCAGTGGAGACTGCGGTCTTTGTGGATAAGATGGTGGTGGATCTATCTCCTGGGGTCATGGATGTATCTGTGGGCCCAGGACTTTCGTGTGTGCCAGGAGTCGGGGTGTTGGACTCTGCCACTAAAGATAAAGACAACACTACAAACATACAGTAAGTCATGAGCTCAGCTTCATGTGCCCCATACACACTCTGCAAAACACCCCAAACCTGCAATACTGAAACAGACCTGTTATGTTAAGGTCAAAGGTTAGGGGGTCAAAGGTTAAGGGGTCAAAGCCTGTGGTCTTAACCAGAAGTCTTAAACCTTGGCCAGTTACTCCTCTGGTGTGCATGTTCTCCCCTATAATCAGGGATGACTGCGACCGATGAGTGAATTTAACTACCAGGTAAATAAATGGGCCCTCCAGAAAATAAATGGAATAGCCCTGGTTGACAGCATGCGTTCCAATACCACTTGGGCCATCTGCAAAAGCACTGGAATCTAAACACCAAAAGTGTTCAGTGTTGGAGCTGTGTTCAGTGTTGGAGTGTTGGAGTGATGAAAAGTCATTGCGGCATTTGCTTTAGCTGTAGCTGAGCTCACCATTCCAGTTGTGTCACAGAGACGTACAAAGGTGCGTCACGTCATAAGCGTGACAAAAGACAAGTACACGATCGTCCGCCTACTGACGTACCTCAAATGCCACTCACTGCATCGCGCAATGTCAGTGTCGTGTCTAGTCAAGTTTATTACCAGTCTCTTCAAAGAGGACTCGGCGTCATATAGATCTTAGCGCGTTGCGGTGATGCCTGTCCACGGTGCTGTTAAACCCAATCTGCTCTGGTCTCTTTGTGTTTGGCAGCTTCACAGCAGCCTGAGGAGCGGCACACCCAGCAGGAGGCCTTTGATAGGACACTGCCTCGGCCTGTTTACCCCGAGCCGCGGAGGAGCTGGGTCCTCATCTGTATGCGTTGGCTGAATACGTTCAACCTTTTCGATTTCCTCCTCCAGCTAAAGCGGAGAGGGAACACACGCTCAACATGGGGCCCCATGCCAAATGGCACCCTATTCCCTACATAGTGCACTACTTTTGGCTCTGGTCAATATAGGGTGCCATTTGGGATGCGACTTAGGCAGATGGCAAACCCTGTGTTGCTCCTACCATACCAGGCAGCAGAGATGCAGGAGGAAGTAGGGGTGGAACAAAGACTAATATCTGATTGTGTGTGTGATTCAATTATTTTCCAGGAACACACAGTACACGCCAGAGTGTACATTGCCCCGTGTGACCTAACGGCTCTGTCGCTTGGTAACCAAAACCCATTTACGGATGAAAAATTACCAAAGAGCACACACACACCTGTCAAGGCCGAACTTAATGGCCATCCGTATTTGAGATAGAGAACACACTTGTATCCATACAGACTCTTTCACCACACACACAGACACACACACACACACACACACACACACACACACACAGACACACACACACACGCACGCACGCACGCACGCACGCACGCACGCACGCACGCACGCACGCACGCACGCACGCACACACACACACACACACACACACACACACACACACACACACACACACAC